>NW_021636368.1:1597500-1633087 GCF_004799145.2 Neltuma alba
AAAAAAAAGCCAACAATAGTAGTAGCATCAAGATCAGCCAATTCATAAGTGAACTAAACAGTCACCTCCTCTCTCTATCAGAGTCTAGTTGAAGCAGTGTATTACTTGGCTCCTTGTTCGTAGGCTTTGAATGGAGGGACTTGTTAGCTCCATCAGCGCCATGCTCCTCGTGCTCAATTTTCTTAAAACTCTTGGTCATGCAAGCATTACGCAATCTTCGACCTGATGAGAATTGACTCTCCTTGCCCTTTAGGATTTTACCTTCTGTAGGGATAGACTTCCTTTTTCCATTTATGTGCCTCCCTTCTACATCACTGGCTTTTCGTTTCCTCAAGATATTTGGTCCATAAATGATATGTTCAGACCCTTCCTTATAACTAACTTTCTTAGCTGATTTCTCAGTCAGTTTCAAGACTTTTGCACTCACTTGTTTGCAAGTAGAATCATCTCGATCAGCATTATTTTTGTTTGGCAGAACTCTATCTTCTATTGAAGGCTTTGTCTCTTCCTCTAAGGAAGAATCAATTTCCTGAACAGCATGTTTAATCTTGGGAAATCGGATATGATCTCTTATCGGAGTTCCAAGTTCCTCATCAATCTCATGTTTTCTGATTCAATTAATGAAGAAGATAAATAAAATAAAGGAGGACCACAACATAGATAAATAACAATAAGATCTCCCATTTTTTAAACTTACAAACAATATATAAGTATTCGGCTATTTGGTAATAGGCCTTCCCAAGCCCTTGTTGGAAAATCATTATTGTCCTCAGACGCAATCTCCCTAATGAAACACATTCAACATGAATCAACTAGATGCAAAACCAGAAAATGCAAGTTAAAAACATGCGCAAAAGTGAAAAACAAAAATAACCTTGGCAAACATCTGCGATGATATGCTTTAGGACAACGCCGACAAACAGCAAATTGCAATTCATGTTCCTCCTTATTTTCTCTTTCCTTACAGACGTAGCATGAATGAATAGGACAAACAAAACTTTCGCCATCAGTAATACTTTTCCCAAGTTCTTTTGCAACACAGTGCATATGGTAAAAGCGGCCACAAGTTGCAACATCACATTTAAAAACCTAGCAAAAATTTCAAGAAAACATTTAGCTCCGCAAAACACAAATAGGCCCCCCATGAAGCCTCCACTTTTTAACAAATTAAAACAAAAACATAGAAAAATAAATATAAAGCAGAACCCTGGCGCAACAAATATGCTAAATCAGCAGGAGAATAATCAAGCAAATACAACATATTTCTAGGACTGCACATTGGCAGGGTTTATGAATGGGTTGCATTTTGCAGCCCAATGAAATTCCCAAGCAATGTTGGGCAGGGCTAGGTAGGGTGGGTTTCTCTACCCAAGTCATATTATGAGAAAATCTCCACCAAACTTAATAAATAATATTTTGGACTTTAAATATATTTTATAATTTCACAACTTAAAATATTCCAAGAGAATAAATATGAACACTATACTACAAATCTATACATCCATCTATCATTCCATATCTCCTTATAGTTACATAATCACAACATGATACGTCTTCATACAACATCCATAATCATAAATGTCAACAACTTAAGTCTTGAAACATTTAATTCTAAGATATATGTATATTACAAATATATTAAATACAATTATATATAATGAATATATGCATATTATATATATTAAGGAATTATATATAAACCCTAGGGAAGGCCAAATGGGTAGGGCAGCATGCCTTGCCTAATGCCCAGCCTGAAAATGCCCAATTATTTTTCAAGCTGCTTTTTCAAGGCTAAGCTAGGCACAATTCTAGCAGGCTTGTGCAGGCACTGCAGGCCTGAGACTCATGAACACACCTACCTATTTCTAAACAAGGCATTAAAGACACCACTTCCTCAAATTGCAATATATCATTGGCCATCGTGGTCAGTAGGAATGAATATGACACCTAACATACACAATGACACATGACATTCATCATTCATCAAACAAGAACATGGCAAATAAAATTTGCCAAAGAAACATCCAAAGTAAGAATTTCATGAATTATATGGGCTTGGGCAAAATTTTAGTAAAAAAGTTTGTTGACTCAAGACTTTGGATAGAGTAAAGTCAATGTAGTTCAAAGAAGTCAAACACAATAAATAAAAGTTGATTAAGTAGGGAAAAGGATGAGGAAAGTGAGACATATAGGCCAAAAACACTTTGACAAGCTTTCTAGCAAGACCAAGTGAGCGAAATTGAGGATGAATTTCAAATGTGATGAGCTAAATCCAGAGTACAAGATATGTAGGATAGATAAAACCATATTCTATTACTAGTATCATAGAGAATAAGTCAAAAACATAGGAAGAAATAAAAAGCAATAATTACACAGTGTGGTCCAAGGTCAAATAAAATTGAAGGGAGCAAGTCTAACCAAAACAAGGGGGCTGAGAGAGTATTCTCACTAACACTCCAAGTTGAAGTCATGTGCAAATCAGCAGAGACATAAGCTTACTTTTGAAGCAGGGGATGCAGCTTTCCTATAAATTCAACCATTCCGACAACACTTCCTCATACGAATATGCTAAACTTCCTCTACAATTCTTTAGCCCACACAAGGTCATAAGGGAGGTGGGATCTATTGCTCATGAGTGAGAGCTTCCTACTTCAACAAGAATTCATTTGGGCTTCCATGTATCATTGTTGCGCTCAGCCCACGGACAACCCCTTTTAGATCCTCCTACTGAATTACCAATTTCTACTGACCTTTGGGCTGCTGTTAGAACCGAAAAAGGTGTTGTCTCATCATTGGAAAAGACCTCTCTCAGAGCTGTTAGTTCAATGGAAGTCCAAACCAGTAGAAGAAGCAAGTTGGGAAGATCATGACTCATTATTGCAGCAATTTCCAGACTTCCAACTTAAGCATTTTTTCAAGGGGCGAGTAATGATAAGACTCCTAAACCACTAGCCACTTATCAAAGGCAAAAATAGGAGGAAAGAAGTCCAAGTTTTTGAATTAGTCTAACTAGATCTTATTTGTTTTATCATTTATGACTCCATTAGCCGAATAAAGGGATCACCAGGACTATTGAAGGCCCACAAACATTTATTCTCAATTGCTCCCAAGATATTAGGGATATTTTCCTATTTTTCCATTTTATTTTATTTTATCACAGCATGATAAATATGGTAGACTTACCCCATGTTTGGTATTCAGGAACTGGAAAGGGGGAGAGGAAAAATTTCAATGAGCTCGATTTAAAACATTGGAAAAGTGGGGTTATAACATTTTGACAAAGAAAAGATGTAAGATAAAAGAGTAAGAAAAATTAATTAAAAGCTTTTAAACCCACAAACTTTTAGTTACAATTTAAAAATAGTCTAACCACTGCATAGACAAGGTGATGTAGACATCTGTATAACCAGCAACTTAATTCCAATTGGAGTAGAATGAATTGTTAATGAAATCATCAATTACATATTTATTTTTTTTTTAGGGGACAGGTCATGATGTAGTTTAATTACATATTGATGGATTCTTCCTTGTGTAAACAATATCTTAGGTGCCTTTAGCTGAATATTAAAGCATGAAAGTCTTCACTTCTTTTTTTGGAATGAAGGTAATTATTTACTTTCGACATTAAAATTGTGTTGCCCGTTGTAATGGATCATTTACTGCAACTAAGTCAGTTAAATTGTGCAGACCATTATGTGTTTTAAGGATGACTTAATAAACCTGTCCTTGGCATACAGGTGATAATTCCTTGGGAAAACTAATTTGGAGGCCCTTATAGTTTTACTTAATTTTGAATCAAGTCCCTGACTTTTTTAATCTTTTTATTAGATCCTTTAAGTTTCTGCCATTAGATCCCGTTACTCCCTAAAACCAAAAACTGTTAAATGAAAATTAACATCGTCAAAAAATTCCATTAGAAGCCAAGTGGATTCTGAACCATCATCTTCTTCAGCCTCCTTCCGTAGTTCCACCATAACCCCAAGCTTTCTCTCTCCTTTACTCATTCCTCAAAGGCATTTCCTTCCCCTTGCCAGAAAACTACATCTCCACTATTCTATCCTTCATTTCTCTGACAAATGTCTCTGGACTCTGCTCCCTCTGATCCCCTGTTCCCTCTTATCTCCTTTGGCTCTCCTTCATGCCCTCCAACTACACCATCTTTGCTTCCAACACAGTCACGCCTCGTCTTATCACCTAAACAAGACTTCTTCTTTGCTCTATCTCCTCCATTTCTCCTTCCTCAAAATGTCTCAACTAAGCCAAGTTGGATTGGTCAAATGAATAACGAGTGTGGTTGGCAACGAGGTGGGTGAGCTTCAAATGCCGTGAAATTTCCCAAACCAATACCACCATAACCAAATCACGGGAGCCATTGACTCCGGTGAGACCCTCCGTTGCTGCCATCAAAAGGTGCACCAATCTAAGGCCCCTGAAATCCTCCAAACCATCATTCACTTCACTATTGATCATGGTTACCTCCATCGTGAAAGCAAAGTTGCTGCACAAGTCATGGAATCTTCATGGCCAAGCCCAAATGTGAAGGCATCCTAGTTGACAATGGGTACAACGTTTCAAGTAATAATAGCAACTGTGTAATCAAAAAAGTCAAGCTCTGATGATATACATGTTAGGGATGGAACGATGAGCTATAAAATGGTGAGGAAGGAAAAGCTTGTGGTTATGGTGGAAGGAGGTTGAAGAAAATGATTTAGAATCCACATGGCTTCTAACGGTGTTAATCTTCATCTAACAGTTCTAAATTTTAGAGAGTAACAGATATAACAGTAGAAACTTAAAGGATCCAACAAAAAGGGAAAATAATCTCAGAGACTTAATTCAAAACTGAATAAAACTATAAGGACTTCTAAATTAGTTTTTCCTAGTTCTTTCTAGATTATTAAATCACCCCCAAAAGAGCCAAAAGTGTTCCTTTGCTTCTTTGTCAAGACTTTGAGGTGCTAAAGTCAAAATATGCAAAGTCTTTTTCATGAAAATCCAATGTTTTAAGCTGACACTTTATTCCCATAGTAGTAAAATGTCTGTAACTCTCACAACTCAGGTTATGAAAAGTGAACACTTTATTCCCATAGTCTTCTGCTGTTGCCAAATCTAAATGGATTAATTCTAGAAGGTTGAAGTCAACACCAATAGTTTGAGTCAACTCTAATTTAAAACAGTGTAATTTACCCACCGTTTAGCTTTGTTCTAACAGACTTCAAGCTTTCACTGCCTAATAAACTCTCATTATTCAGGTAATCCTTGAATTTAGAATCATTAGAACAAGGGGTCACAATAAACAACAACTAAGTCATGCTTCATTCAAACAGAAAGCATATCAAATGGCGACATATGTGCAACAAAATATACGTGAATATCAAGAACCAAATGCCAAATGACACTTAAGGACAAGACATATAAATGAACTAATCATCAAATAAAGAGCGGTTCAAAATCTTGCACAGCAATACCTCAGCACACGAGGATTTATCGGAGTTTCCTAACTTGCCACATACAAAGCACTGGTGCTGGTTATATTCACAATTTTTGCATTTAAAACTCTGGATCTCCTGCCAAATTCCATCCCAAAAAACTTAGTATAGAAAGAACAAGGAAATAGGAAAAGATAAGTAATATTGAGATATAAATATGAGAATGGACACATACATCCACTTCCTCCTGAGTAAGACCAAGAGAGTCACAATCTGCACCATCAACTGTACCATCCTCCTCTGTTGCATGGAACGACCTCATGCATATTCCGTCACAACTATATTTATAATTTGAAACATCATCATGAGAAGAGAAACTCAAATAGAATTGCAAAAAAAAAGGAGCTAAGCAATTTGTACATTGAGTACAGAAACAGTTTACTTTATAAGATAAAATTCATACCACAACAATCTACCACCATTGTCACAAAGTACACAAACAGAATCAAACAGTTCATCATCTTTGACAGGCTCTTCAGCAGCTTCATCAATGACATCTTCTTCAATGGCTTCATCAGCTTCATCAGTGGCATCATCAGCCTCATCAATGACATCATCGCTAACTATAAACCCTGACCTTGCTAGATTATTAGCTTCCTGAAATCAATTTGAGCATAAAATGTTGGAGATTATTCAAAAACAGCACAAACGGAATATATAAGAGGTCCTGAAGAAACAGATACAGCGGAGAGAAATAAATAATTAACAGTAAACAGACCTCATCCAGCACTTTGACATTCCTCGGCTTCTCAAGAACCATGCGTACAAGCTGTCCAAAGCATGTAATTGTCATTAGATTGTTACCTAACACCCTGGCTGATCATGCTCTGCTTATATAAATAATAGTACAACAAAAACAATGAGCCTTATTCCAAATAGTGAGGCAAGCTACATGGATTGCCTGGTATTATTGTGCTCTATCAAAAACCAAACCTGATAATAATAACATCAACAACACGTTTTAAATTAAATTATTTATCATGTCCTTATAACCAAATTGGCATATCTTCAAATCTCTTTTCTTAATTTTTTAGTTTTTGAGTTTCAAGCGGCATTATACGCACAAAGAACTAATTCAAGTGGAATCTAAGAAATTCATATAAAATGAATTAAATGATGAAAATTCCTTTTAAAATAATTTTTATAGGGCATCTTAACCCTCAAGCTGTCTCGTGTGAACCATTGGTTATCCTAAACTATTCGTTGAGCCCGGTGAAAGCTATCTACTAGCGAAGATTGCTAATGAAATGTGGGATCTAACTAAGTGTACATATGCATTGGCAAACACAATAGCCTTGTTTCAAGTCAAGCAACAACTCAGAGAATTTAACCGGGGAATACAATGGAGTCAACACTATACAACCTTGCTGCGCCGATGGCAATAGTTGGACCTCTAAAAGTTCTTCTTTCAACCCAGATATATATGTCATAGCTAGGTATCTTTCTAGTATATTTGATTTACTCACGACATCACCAAAGACTTCACACCGCCACACTACCTACCTAAGCCACATCTTGCTATCATCCGAAACTGGAAGGTGAGAAAAGAGAAAGATGGGATTCCATGGCCAACGAATCTAGTGGCTCTGATACTGTCATCCTTCTATAACATTGGAAGTATAAGAAAAGAGGGAAAGAAAGGAAGACGGAAGAGTAAGAGAAATGGAGGGAAAGAGATCAGAGGGTCAAAGGGAAAGAATAGAGAAACAAAGAGTGAACAAGAGGACTGAACCAATCACATGTATTCAAAATGATCTTAGCATACAATGGGTTAACAAGGGTTTATTTATATAGAAAACAAGATTGACCATAACTGCTATATTCTAAAACTTATGTAAATAACAATAACTAACTTGATTATCTGAACAGTCCTGTGTCATTATTAAGATTACATAACAATAACTGTCCCCACTACTTCCCTTTTGTTGTAATTGCTAATGTAACTGCCCCAACCTTTGCACTATTGCATGTTTCCTCGTAAACATACCCCAACTGTCGTTTCTTTTTTTATTTATGGCTGCTTTTAACCTGCATGATATATTTATACACACAACCTATTTAAATTTCAGGGTCTTACATCCACTACCACAACCCAACCATGTTTAGCCGTACATCCCGAGGCAACAGTACAATAAGAAGAAACAAGGTTTATTCTTCTATCAAGCAGCAATTATTTTAACTAGAAAGAAAAGCAAATGAATATAATTCCAAACCATATTTACATGTGTGTTTCAAAATTGAGGAATGAAGAGGAGAAGAATAAATTCTAATTTCACAGTTCACTAGCAAATTGTTCATGACAAGGGAGAGTAAAACCTGGGACTTAATTAAATTGGCATTCCTTTTAACAGCTTCACGAATTAAAGGTAAATGGCTCAACAAATCGTTTTGTGAAGGCCTAACTTCATAACAGCTGCAATTATTTCATTGAAAAACAATAAATTGTGAGTGCCCAATCTCATGAACCAAGCAGAAAAAGAACAAAAAAGTCCAAAGTCTGAAAGCCACCTAAAATCCTTGGACAAGTAGCCCCACACAGATTTAGCAGATGTTTCAGGATATTTCTGCACATAGTGTAGGAAGTGAATAGTGATCAAAATCGTCCTTATGGTTTTCTCAAACCACTTCTTTGGCTTCTCAAGTTTGATCCATTGTCTACCCTTTAATAGCACTGATATCTCAGGTTCTCTACCGAAAACGTCAAACTTCCATGCAACGACGTGCTTAAACACTTTCTGCAGCCCATTGTCTGCAAAACCGTCAAGGAACACTTGCCCACTTTCGCCATCTGTATCCTCAGATTCATTCCATTGAATTGGCAATACAGAAAATGAAACAGGCTCTTTCTCATCATCCTCCAAATGGTAATTTGACACAGATTGTGGATGAACTTCGGCCTCATCATCCGAAGACGCCATACCCCTATTCGGCCCAAATTGTCTCTGCATGCACAAACGAAACACTAAACAAGTAACGATTTTTTGGACAAAAAAATAAAGGAACCCTTTGTGAACACCACTATCTCCCATTGAGAAGAGATAAACAAGAACCCATGTCACCCACAACCACAGAAATTTATAATTAAATCAAAGCCCTCCCCGGAAACTAAAAGCGGTAAACAACGACAATTTATCATAACAGTCAACGGGACCGCCGTAGGAAATAAAATATAAAATCGGGTCGAGGAACCAAAAACATTCATAAACCTAGAATCATCGAACCCCACACTAGAACCATTTTGGGAGGAATTGATATGCGTGCATGCATGAACCGACACGTATGAAATCAGCAATCCCTCGTCTCTAAAACAATTAATATTTCTGGAGCACTAGGGACGTAGAAGAGAAAACGCCAAAAGGGAATGCGCAGTGGGATTGTACAGTGTACCTTGTAGTACAACCACAGAGCGAGACACGAGACACCTTAACAGAACGCAACAGAACGCAGCCCCTGCACAATTTGGCTACGCGTTTGATTCTTCTGAGGAGGAGAAAGAGGGTTTTGATTGCAATTCAAGTAAAGCAGACTTACGGTACCGAATGCCGGTAGAGGCTATGGAAGAAAGCCACTTCGGCTACAAATTTGCGCCGTGCCTCCCACGAGAACCAAATTTCCGCTTGGGAGTAGCTGCGAAGCGGCGTCCCTCGGCGTCGAAATCGCAGCCGTTGAAATTAATCTAACAACTCACATTGTGCCACATCATGATGCTATTAATTAAAAGTAAAAGGATTTATGAGTGGCCTAGAATTCAAGCTGAATCCAGATGACCATAAATGATGGAAAAACTCAACGACCAAATATTTATATATAATTTTTGGAAAAATTTCAAAAAAATAATAGTTGAATTTTAAAATTTCAAATCAATATTGGTTATTACACTAGTAAAAAAAATGATTATACTCAAAAAAATAAATAATAACATATTTTTATAGTAATTCCTGATTTGGAATTTTGAAATTCAACGGTCAAGAATTTTTTCATAATTTTTTGGACTTATCCAACTTAAAGTGGAATATTTATCTTAATTCAATCTAATGCAAATCAAGTCAAACATGTACCCCAAACTATTTTTCCAGGTGCGTCCAGGGTCCTAAAGTAATTTTCAGTACATCCAGTGCTCCAAACTAATTAAAACGGTGCATTTATATCCTGAGGTAACAGAAAAGTTAAGTTTAACCGTTGTCTTACTGACTCAGCCGAAGGTTGACCAAAAAATCCTACGTAGCGGACACGCAAGCATCTAATGTGTATTATTTTGACGAGTTAAGGTATATCCAACACCTTGAACTATTTTCCCAAATGCGCCCAATGTCCTAAAGTAATTTTTTGTGCATCCAGTGTCCCAAACTAATTAAAACGATACATCAACATCCCAGGCTAACAGAAAAGTCTCGTTTGACTGTTACCTTACTAACTCAACTGAAGGTTGACCGAAAAACCCTACATGGCGGATACATAGGCGTCTGATGTGAATTATTTAGACTAAAAATTCAATTTATTTCCTCCTCTTCTAACATTTATCTTCTGCCAGTTTTTAAACTTAAAGAAAAGAAAGACCACCGATCCACCCTCTTAAATCCTAGTACATGTATCACCTATTCAATCCCATCCTCCTCTTTAACATTTTATCCTATTTCTTCCACCACTCCAATTTGAAAACCACAACTGCCATCATAGCACACTTCTGTCTCCGTCTCTGTCAACTCCTCATTCGACTCACATTTGCTTTCCTCCTCATAGAACACAGTAAACTTCCCTTGGTCACTCCATCGATATCGTCGTCGCCTCCCAAGAAAACACTCACCTTCACCAGGCTTGTCTCGGAAGCTTTAGTCAAAATAATACAGATCAAACGCCCACGTGTCCGCCACATAGGATTTTTTGGTCAACTTTCAGCTGAGTCAGCAAGATAACGGTCAAACGAGACTTTTCTGTTAACCTAAGATGTGGACACACCGTTTTAATTAATTTGGGACACTAGATGCACCAAAAATTACTTTAGGACGCTGGGCGCACCCAGGAAAATAGTTCGGGGTGTTGGGCGCACTTTAACCTGTCAAAATAATACACATCAAACGCCTGTGTGCCTGCCACATAGGATTTTACGGTCAACCTTTGGCTAAGTTAGCAAGATAACAGTCAAACTTAACTTTTCTGTTGGCCTGGGATGTGGGTGCACCATTTTAATTAGTTTAGGACACTAGATGCACCAAAAATTACTTTAGGACACTAGACGCATCTGAAAAAATAATTCGGGGTGTTGGGCGCACTTTAACCCTTTAAATTAAGTAGATCCAACAAATTAGGTGTTTCACTGTAAAATAAAAATAAAAAAAATAGCTCAAAGCTACTCAGCAATTTTATAGCATCAGTCAAATTTATTCTTAATTTTTAGCTGATGTAGTGGGCATCATTCATCATAAAACCTACTAAAATATAAATTTAAGAACATTAAATTGATGCTAACCTTCATAACTTGAAGATCAATCCAGCAAGAGTCTATTTATTTTGTTTAAGCCAATAAATTTTTTTTATTTTGTAATTCTTTTTAATAAAGCCATGAGCCAATAGTCATTAATTAGTGTTTAGATGCCCTTTAATCGTTAATGACATATTAGAGTTTATTTATTTTTATTATGTGATTAATCTTTTAGTTTTTTTGGGTCAAAATGATTACTCTTTTAGTTTAAAAGCCCATATTATTATCCTCATATAAATCAAAGTATATTTCATGATTTGATTTGATTCTTTATCCCTATAATTAGATTGTCTTTCATAATATTATTTATCCAAATTTAAAGTATATTTAATAACCATTAACCCTGATCCATTCATAAATTAGATTATTTCAAATAATCTAATATTCTTCCATATCCTCAATGACTTTCATTAATTAATTCATTATTTATTAAACCCCTTAATATTAAGTAGATTATCTAAATAATCTACTGTAATTAAAAATATTTCCATTATTTTTATTTATCTTTTAACCATATCTACCATCATGTATCCTAATCCTTTCAGGTTTTTCAACTAAATTAATATTTTTAGAAGAGTCTTAGTAAGTTAAAAGTCCTAGTTAAAGTCGGCCTATTAAGTTATAAATAACCCTTTTGTATATGCTATTTTGGGAGATCAATTATGGAATTATGAATAAGAATTTTTTTTCACAAGTATTTACTTATTGGTTATGTATTTTTTATAGAATTATGCTTGTTATGTATGGAATTCCTAAGTCATTTTCCATTAGCTTTTGAGTTTCATATACTTAGCGTTCTCCGGAACACTTATTCATTTTCCTAATTTCAATATCACTTATCTCTTTCTTATTCTTGTTATTTTCTTTCTTAATTCTTAATTGTTTTTGTAACTCGTTGCTCAATTTGTAATTTTTGAGTTTTTTGGGACAAGTTTCTATTGGGTCCAAATCATAAACTATCCCTAATTAAACCTCCTATATTTTCTCCCATATTCCGTTTTAAAACTCATATGAATTTTTAAATTTCACTAAAAGAAACTGAATTTCTCTCTTTTTTTTATTGGAATTTCTCTCTATTTTTACATCTTACATGAATATCTATCGAAACAATAACATGAATATTGTTCAGTTTTCTCAGAATTATAATTTTATTTTCAAATTTGACAAAAAAATTTAATTAAAAATAAAAATGATGTAATTTTAGGAAAACTAGAGGTCTTTTACAATTTGTTACATATACATATATATATATATATAGAAATTTAAAAACGCACAATTTTAAACGATTGAAAGGAAATTTTTATAATTTATTTTTATTTTATAATAAATTTCTCTCATCTTTCTTAATTTCTTTTAGTGTTTACTCTTATATGTGTTTGTGGATTAGATAGTTTTTGTCAATTGATTTTGAGGAGGATACAAAATATAAAACTCCAACAAAGCACACAATCTATTTATAAACGATAAATTATAAATAATAGGACACATTTCTCATAATAATTTGTTCATAATTTGACATTTTATAAATTTTAGATCGATATTGAGATTATATTAATTTTTTATTAACATATTAGGGTGTGTTAACTTGTTGATATTATCTACGTAACGTTTTATTTTCTTCGTTTGAACTTACACAACTTGTGTTGATAGTATAAAATGTGTTTAATCTTTTGTTTTGGTGAATAGAATGTAATTTATATTAGATTATATGAATCAAGAAAGAAACTTAAAGATATAAATGGACACAATATTTACGTTAAAAATCAAATGATATATTGATGATGTAATTATGTGGATGTTTTGGCAAATAAAAACAAGATTATGTCATAATCTCAATAGTATGTTATAAATTCATATTAACCTAAATTATAATAAAAATATATGAATAAGGTGGGATAAAATATATAAAAATTGTGCTACACCAAGTTCACTCTAAGTTTATCAAAGGTCAATCTTGATTCTCTTTGCATTCGAGTTACCTCAAAATCTCAACAATATATTCGAACCACTTGATTTGAATGTAATTAGGGTGTTCATGAGACCTCATAGCCTAGTATGCTTGCTCAAGCCTACGAAAAAAATACCCTACCCAAGCCAAAAAATGCGGCCCGAAGAAAAAAATGGGCATTCTCGAGCTGGGTTATCATGGGCAAGGCAGGGCCGGGCTGTGGGCATGGCATGTAGCCCTGTCCATTTGGCCCTGCCCAATATATATATAATTATTTATATTATAATATATATTTTCTCAGAATTATAATGTGTATAGTGTAATATTAATATACTATATTTTATTATACTTCAAAAGGAACATTACCCTCTTATATTATTAGACTTTATATTTTTAAAGTTCTAGTTTTTTTTAAAAAAAACACACCACCTTTTTTAACTTTTTAAAATTTTCTTGCTGTGTACTATAATTATTTTTTAACTTTTATATGTTGATATTACTTCATATATCATGAAATAATACTAATTATACCAATTTGAATGTAATATATAAATCTCTATAAATTATATTAAACTATAAGTTAATAATATAATTGAACATGTTAATATAGCTTGTATTTTTTTTTATATATTTTGTTATTTTCTCAACTTTGTGGAGGTTGATGCAAATTATTTGGATTTTAAGACTTTAATTACAATTTTTTTATTGTCTTGTTTTTAATAAATTATGGATATTGTTAAATTCTTAAAGTATGGATATCTGTTCAGGCATACAGCAGTTTCACGACTCAAGTTATAAATTTGGGCAAGAAACCCTGCCCTGCCCGCAATGGCCCAGCCCAAAATAGCATGGGCTTCTATTGGGCAGGGCCGGGCACTAGGCTGCATTTTGCAGCCCGCTCATCCTTCTGGCTGGACATCAGGCAGGGATCCTGCCCTACCTAGTTCTGCCCATGCACACCTCTAAATATAATTCAACTTCAATACAAGTCAAATACAACTCTAGTTCTATCTAAATCAACCTTTATCCTCAATGTTGTAATTTCTCTAGTAAGACTCAAGTTTGTTGGAAGTTTAGTCCTAGTCAAACCTTACTCACATCTGATATGACTTTTACACTAACAAAATTATTTCTCTAGATTTGAAAATATTCTTAAAAATGTCTTATCAAAAAATATTTTAAAATATATTATAGCAGTCTTTGAAGGAGCTCAAAGAAATATTTAGGATCTAATAGGAAGATTAATATCTAAAAGTACTCATGTCAAAAGCATTAAATGCAGTCAACTACTTTAAATTTAAGTTTTAATAAGAAGTTTCATTTAATGCTTTATACCTCAGACACAAGCTTCAATAGGAAAAAAATCTTTTTGTCTAAGTAACGGATAACTTTAGAGATACATCGAGAATAGAAGAAGTCGCATTCAATGACGTAGAGAACAAAAACATGGAGGAGATACAAAAATAACATTCTCAAGTGCTCATTCATTGCAAACATTCTTTGAAAGATTTATTGAGCTTCATTAATTAGCATTTATATTTATTCCCTATAGATGATTAAAATAGCTTTAAATAGAGACTTGAATTATCTCAATATGATTTTTCTATAATTACTTATGAATTATCAAAGTTAGACTAAAAATTTAGAATTTATTGGTGAATACCAACCCGACAATCAAATTTTCAATCTACAAGGTTTTTTAGTAGTCCACTTGAATCGTAATATTTCCAAATATGTACTAAAGAGGGTAAATGGAAGGATATTTCATGGGATCTCTGTAGCCCCTGGATATCTTTGAAAGAAAATGGAATAGTATGTCTATGGATTTCATTATAGGATTATCTCGCACTTCATCGGGATAGGATGCTATCTCGATAATTGTGGACCACTTGACAAAGTTGGCCCATTTTCTTGCAATAAAAGTTAAGTATGCCCTAAGGAAATTAGTGAGGTTATATGTGAAAGAAATTGTCAAATTACGCTATAGAATCTCACAATATTTGTTGAATTTTTCTTGGCATCTGTTAAATTTACTATTTTCAAAAATTTATTTCTTTGTGACAATAGCTTCTTTTTAATAAGAAGAGGTTCATCTAATTTTTTTATATCTTATTTTGCCCTCTAACTCTTTCAATTAAATTTTTCCTGAAATTTGCCTTTTACCAATATAATTCAACTTTAAATATTTTAAAACTAACTTCTGCATTTTCAGAGAGTGGGAATAATTTTAAAATTCATAATAATCTCTCAAATAATTTTTCTCACTTTTTCATGAATTATTGATACCTTTGCATATTTTAAATAATTCAATTTGACCAATTTTTTTCTTAATTAGCCAAAATTTCATAAAATTATAGAAAATTCCAAAATAAATTATTCCCATGCTATTTTCATCTTTCAAACCTCAAAAACTATCCTAGACCCTTTATTCTATTTTTTTAATGAATTTTTAGAAAATTTTTGGAACTTTTGGTATACTTTCCCCATTTGTTCTATCTTGATCGAATATTATAAAAATAATAGTCCGATCCTTGTTCAGTTTTAGTTCAAAACTTGTTCCATCTATCTGTCTACTACACTGCTTGACCCTTGGCCTATTTTATATTTCTCATTTTCAGGGTTAAAATTAACAGGATGTGACAGGAAGTATCAAATCATCAAAATCCAACCCTAACTCAATGCCTAGGTCCGGCCACAAATTAGATAGAATGAGAGGAAGTTCGATTCAATTTTCATCACAAAGGTACTTGATTTCTACTCTTTTCTTTCTCTTACTCATTAATCTAACTTTAATCAATTTTTTTATGCCTTAATCACATTTGGACAACATTTCATCTTAGATTTTAATTTTTTCCAAAAATCAACAAAATCATAAACAAGCTTTGCAAGGCATAAAGCATTATAAACTACATTCAAAACCTAGCTCTTACCTTGTCTTAAAGCTTGGTCTTGCATGAAACTTTAATCTCTTCCTTTTCTCCTTCTTGGCCTCAAAATTTTGTGCTCCCTTGGTCTTCACTTCTCTAAAAAAATTGTGATTTGACATTGTGAAAACTCGTATTTTTGTTGTGAATTCGCAAATTCCTGTTGTAAACGTATATTACATCTAATTATTGAAAATTGATTGAAATTAACACTTGAATGATGTGCAACAACGTATTATATATAGCTAGCGGCAATGGAATTAAATGTTTATGAGTTCATTTATTATTTTAAGTTTTTATTATTGCACTTATACGAATGTATTGATAGTTCTTATCCTTGTGCCATAGAAACAACATACTGTACTAAAGTCTGAGTTGTTGTGGTGGCTCATTACTTATAGAAAAAAATACAAAGTTAGGCGCCATAGCGAAAATGCTTCAACGGATAAAGAAACAACAAGATAAAAAAGCAATGACATAGCAATTGTTATAGTTCTACTTGAGATGTAATTTAAGCTACTTTAAAATGTGTTCAAATTTTTATATAGAGAATTTGTACAATTTCAATTTCAGGGAATATATATTATGAGTATGTTTCAAGTCAATTAATTCTAATCTTCTACTTATCCCAACTAGTTTATAAGTATATGATATACTACTAACAAATAAAATTAGGGAATTGGTAACAAGGATACATTACTTAACAACTTTATGTTTTAGATTTGTGGTTGTCATATTGACAACTAAAATTAGAAAATTTGCAAAAAAAGATACGTATATTAACAACAAAAACATGCCTATTTGCAAGTGAACTAGTTGAATTGAAGAAGATGAACATGATAATTCACAAGTCTAGGATGGACTATTTACATGTAGAATCAGGCAATTTCCAAAACGGATACGCCTATTAACAATAGAAATATGTCCATTTGCTAGTGGATTTATTTAATTCATGAATACAATAATTCACGGGTCCAGGAGCGATAGTTCACAAGTGAAATTAGAAAATTTGTGACACGGTTATACATATTACCAACATAAATACGTCTATTTGCAAGTGGATTTATTTCATTCCAAAATTGAACAGAACAATTCACAAGTTGAGAGCACTAGCTCACAAATACGATTAGGATATTTGCAACACAAATATGCCCATTAACAACGTAAATACACCCATTTACAAGTAGATTTATTTCATTCATAAAGTTAAATAGAATAATTCACAAATTTGAGACCAATGGTTTACCGGTGAAATTAGGATATTTGCCACTTATATATGCCTGTTGACAATATAAATATGTCTATTTGCAAGTAGATTTATTTCATTCATAAATTTGAACAAAACAGTTTACAACTCTAGGAGTGATAGTTCAAAAGTAGAATTAGGATATTCGCAACACGGGTAAGCCCATTAACAACATAAATATATCTATTTGCAAGTAGATTAATTTGTTCTACATTTATGTAGTTGTGAGCTAATTTTAGTGCAGTACTTCGTACATTTCATTTTGCTTTCCAAAGTCTTCACAGATTTGCCTCCCACATGGAAGATGCAAAATAATTGCTTTCCACTGCCTCTAGCCATGTATAATATGCTGCTACACATTATTCAAGTATTAATTTCATTCAATTTTCAATAATTAAAAGAAGTATACATTTACAACAGGAATTTGCGACTTCAAAACAAAAATACAATTTTTCATAACCCCAAATCACCATTTTTCTAGAGAAGTAGCAAATTGATGATACAATTCATGATATGAACTGAAAGGCTTACTCTCAACACTCAATAGTGTGAATCTAAAATCAACCCTCTGTATAATTTGATCTCAAATCCCCAGAAAAAAATTTCTCACTGATTAATAACTTCACTATAGCCCAAACAAAACCTATAAAATCTATAATGGAAGAAATGAATAAGGATTTTGCAGTATTATATACAGAAATTTTTGAATTGAAAGGTAGTAAAAGAAATCATGTGCACAGAGAGAGACAGACTATGACGATAGTGAATGCGCTTGTTACCAAAACAACACCGATGACGAAGGCACTCCATACTTGAATAATAGTGACTGCAAAGGCTCTCCTTACTAGAACAAAGACGATGGCGAATGATCTCTCTCAACGCAACATCATATTTTTTGGAGAGTGAGAGAGAGAAGAGCTTAAGTTATTGAATGTTTCCAGAGAGAGGAGGAAGAGCTTTAGGGTCAAAGTCTTGAGGGTAAGAATGTCTTTTCCTTTCTTAAATTAATTTTAGTTTGCTCCTTTAATCCTGCAGTGACATTTCATAATATTTTGGGGGTTGTTTGAAATAAATTGAATTTTTTCCTAATATTTATTTTGGAGTAAATTTGACTGAATTCTCTCTATCAGTCCATGACTTTGAGAATCTATCTTTAGGTACCAACGCTATCTTTTCATCATGGGGAATTTCTCTAATTTTTTATTAGGTCAAAAGTCAACTCATAAATAGTTTATCTTGACTTTCCCTGAATAGTGTATAAATAAGTTTTAAATTCTCTTAAAACCAACCTTTTCCCTTTTTGGGGATGGAATTATTTTTAAAACTTCTAATAATTTCTCAAGCATTTATTCCCTATTTATTTCCTATTATCTAAGACCTCCTCATATTTTAAATATGTATTTATAATTAGCTAAAACCTTGTGAATTTTATCAGTTTTCTCCAAGGCCCCAAAACCTCATTTCTTATTTTTTTTTCTAGAATTGTTTGGAACTTTGAGGCATACTTTCTATCACTACCTCTTTTTGGCCTAAAACTTTCTAAATTTATGATTAGAACCCTGCTCTAGTTTAGCCTTAGGAATAATCTCACTAAGGTTCATAGCAGAATCTTCGGCCCTTAATCATCTCCAATCCCATACTCGAGCCATCGAGACTTCATTAGAGTCTCCAACTTGCATGCCTCATACTTTCAGAGAACTCTTACTTTGCAATTTAGTCATTGGAAATTCTCTCATCCTTCTAGGAAACTTCTGAAACTCCTGCTAAAAAAAGTCTAGTAGCCTGCCTATCTTAGGCCATTTCTTACACTTCTAAGCCTACATTTAGGATATTACAAGTACCACATACCATTTGCAGATAGACAGACAAACAGACGAAGCGAGCAATCCAGACACTGGAAGATATGTTGCAAGGATGTATTTTGGATTTCATGGAGAACTAGGATGAATACCTATCATTCAAAGAGTTTGCTTACAATAATAGTTAACATTCTAGTATTCAGATGACTTCGTATGAGGATTTATACAGAAGGAAGTATATGTTTCCTTTGCGTTGGATAGAACTTAGTGAAAGGAGAATCTATGGCCCTGGTATAGTGGATCAGACCTCAAAACAGATTAAAGTAATTAGACAGAGATTACTCATAACACATAATAGAGAGAAGAGTTATTCATACACTAGAAGAAAGCAGCTAAAATTTGAAGTTGAGGATCATGTATTCCTCAAAATGTCTCCAACCATAGGAGTAGGTCAATCCGTCAAAGCAAGAAAGTTGACTGCAAAATATATCAAACCATTTCAAATCCTTTCTTGAGTTGGACTTGTAGCTTACAAACTGGTCCTACCCCTATTCTTATCCAGATACACAATGTCTTTCATGTTTTCCAAATAAAGAAATACCACCTAGATCCTGCACATGTTATTGAGTATGATAACATTGCATTACAAGATAATTTCTCGTTTGAGGTGTAACCAGAGTGAATCATAAACAAAAAGATGAAACAATTAAGGAACAAGATAATTCTACTAGTGGAGGTGATCTAGAAGGATTTGAGTCAAGAAGAAACAAAGTGGGAAATGGAAGACGAAATGAGAAGCAAGTACCCAGAGCTTTTCATATAAGGTACGTTTTAAATTTCAATGATGAAACTTATTTTAGGAGAGGAGAAATATAATATCCTATTAATTTAAGATCGTGAATGAGGAACATAGAACTAATAGAGGGACAAGTAGCGTGGTAGAGATAGAGACAAAATAACTTTTGAAATAAAACCCAGGCGAGAACCGGATTGTCATTTTGAAAATTCTAGTCAAGGAAGGACAGTACTGAAGACTATACCCAAAATTCCTGAAAATTTTCATAAATTCATGAAAAAATAAAATAAAAGGTTTATAATAGTATTTGAGGATTCAAAGATGAAAATAGAATAAAAATAATTTATTCTAAAATTTTCTATAATTATAGGAATTTTTGGCTAATTAAGGAAAACTTAGCCAAAATGAATTATTTTAAAAATACAAAGGCCTCAATAATTCAAGAAAAAAAGGAGAGAAAATTTTTTGAGAGATTATTACATATTTTAAAATTACTTCTAACCTCTAAGAGTGTAGAGGTTAGTTTTAAAAATATTCAAGCCAAATTATGTTGGTGAAAAGGCTGATTTTGGGAAATATTGTATAAAAGGAGCTCCAGGTTGAACTTTAATATGAGAAAAATTGGTGAACTTCTCTTCAATAAAAAGGAGTTATTGGCATATAGAAATGGATTTTTCGAGA
Source organism: Neltuma alba (assembly GCF_004799145.2). NCBI lineage: Eukaryota > Viridiplantae > Streptophyta > Magnoliopsida > Fabales > Fabaceae > Neltuma > Neltuma alba. Next base: position 1,617,863 of record NW_021636368.1, read on the forward strand.
TACTAGATTAGACAGGATCCAAGAAAAATTTAACTGGAATGGTGAGATTATATAATAGAATAACCTAAAGCTTGGTGGAACAATTTTCTCCCAAATTTTCTACTATTTTTGGCACCAAATAGAAGGAGGAGGACAAAGATGAAATTATACAATTTGTTTAAGGGCATCATTGGAAGTAGTTAAGTTATTATAAAATATTGTTTTATAATCCCATGGGTAAGAGATAGCATGACATGTAGCATGATCATGGAGGATAAGACAATATCAAAAGACAAGTATACAAAAAAAATTATAACATTTCACTAAGGGCAAAATAGAAAATCCAAGCCGAAACTTTGTCTATAAATACCCCCCATTTCAAATAATTTGACCAAAATTGGAGAAAATTAGAACAGAAGGTTTTGCTCTTGAATTTGAGAAAAGAAAGAAGAAGACCAAGAACTTGTAACTAATCATCCAAGATAAGTCAAAGCATTCATTAAAGATTTCATTACTTTGATCCGTGAATGATTTGGAATTGGTTTGGATGGTTGAAAATAGCTAAAAGCCCTAGAGAATCTTGTTGGCCAAAATTCCACATAACTTGATATGAAAGATTAGAAGATGGCATAGAGTTTAGAGGATAGGAAATGGTTGAAAACTTGTGTTCTAACTTAGTTTATGAAAGAATTCCAACTTGTGACATATATGTAAGTTATATTAAGAAAGATGATACAAAAATCCTAAAATTAAGGATAAAGGGTTAGGGTTTTACGTTAAGTTGTTAATAAAGTTGCTTGAGTTAATATTTGGAGTGCCATTATAGTGTTATTGATAGGTATTGATAGAGCTGGGAATGCGGGCTGGCGGTGCGGATGCGGGCCAGCCCGCATCGGTGCGGGCCAAAAATGGTGCGGGCTGAAGTAGCCCGCACTTTGGCGGGCTGGCATTTTGCCAGCCCGAGCCCGCCAAGGAGCCCGCCAGCCCGCCTAACTTTTTTTTTTTTTAAAAATATTATTTGTATAAGTTTGAGCTTAGTTTGTAATGTTAAAATTGGACTTGGAGTTTTAAACTTGGGTAATGAGTTATAATAAAATAATGTGAGGATTAATTTATAATTGAGAAGATATTTTAGAAAAACTAACACATATTTTTTTCTAAATAATTAATTTGACTATTTTTCTTATCCAAATTAATTAAGTAGATCTTTTATGTATGTATTACATATGCAATTACATGGATGAGAAGATGTAAATATGAAATTTGGGGGTTAAAATCCTCCAATTATGTTGTATAATATATTAGAAATTATATAAAACTAAAAATTAAAAAAAAAAAAAAAAAGCGGGCTAGCCCGCGGCGGAGCGGGCTGAAAACGGTGCGGGCTGGAGTAGCCCGCACCTTGGCGGGTTGGCATTTTGCCAACCCGAGCCCGCCATTTTTGGCGGGCTGGCGGGCTGGGCCCGCGGGCCCAGCCGTATTACCAGCTCTAGGTATTGAGTTTGAGCAAGAGGATACTCAAGAATCAAGGAAAGAAAGCAAAAAGCAAAGGCTTGAACAAGGTAGCAAGAACTTACAATTTTAGCGTTGACTTCTATTAGTTATTTTTTATATGTGTTCTATGCCATCATGTGATCAAGCTAGCTATGATGGAATGAGTTTAACTCCTCACATTTATACCTTAGTAACATGTATAGTTGAGTTGTTTAATGGTATGATTATGTGCTCCTTTTCTATGGCATGATGCTATATATGAATGCATGAAAATATTAACTGCGTATAGCATAAATTAGCCATGTATTGTTAATATTATGATTGTTGTTTTTTGCTACTGAGATTTCTTTGAAATCTTACCTCCTCCTCCTTTATATCTAATTGACATCACAAGAGGTTGGCAATTCGAGGGAAAAAAGTAAAAATGTGGAGGCTTAAAGGAAATTTGGATGGAATGTCTCTATATGTTATGTGATTAAGAACTTCAAATATAATTATGTAAGGCAATGCAAACTTTGATGAATAGATGTATGGGATAATACTCCCATCTCTTAAGAGGTATTATGATGCATAAGCAAGTGATGGTAAATGGTGGATGGTAAATATAGAGGTTTTGGCCTAAATTTCATAAGTTAATGCTATTAAAATGGATAGGAATTCTTGGAAAATTAAACTTTTAGAGCTATAACTTTTCTAACCAAATAAAGGAATCTAGTTGTGAGATTTGGTAAGTTCAAAGTTCACATTCTAATATTCAAATGGAGTGATAGATCACCTAATTTGGAGCTATGTGCTAAGATTTATAAATTTTTGAAGTTATGATAAAAAGGTAGAAATTAAAAATTGACCAAATGAACAGTACTTTTTAGAGATAACAGAGAGCTTAATTGATAAAGGTATTTTATGAATGAGTATTTTTCCTATGTAAAAAAAATGAGAAAGATTCAAATAAAATTTAGAACCACTTTATTTTGATTTTTCTTAGGATTGGTTATGAATCTTTAAAGTTGGCTCAAATTTTAGGGTTACCAAATGAATACTAACCCGAGAACGTGATTTAAGTATGATTTTCCAAGCCTAATGCCATGTAAAGTGATTCTTTTTGAAATATTTTGCCTCAATATATGGTTATAAATTAAGGTTTTACAACAACTTGGGATAACAGAGTCATGCGTTAACCACATCAGTGACATCACTCTATTGTTATGTGTGAGAAGGAAGGACTTAGGATGACAGAATCGCACGTTAGCATAGAGCCATGGCTCATGATACTCCTCTGGTTCTTAATATAAGACCCATTTAACTAATTTGATTATATTAAGGAAGTTAGGTAAGTTAGTTAATTATAAAAAAAGTGACACATTTTTCCTAAAACACCATAATCAACTTTCTTAATACCCCATATCCCTCTTCTACTTGATTATGGTTGAAGGAGTATCCATAGGGGTAATTTAAAGAAAATTGATAAATATGATAAATGAGTCTTATATTTAAGACCAAAACCAACTTAAAAATTGACTCATATATTGGCTCCTGTATTAATGATCAGAGGAGGACTATAAAGAAATTTGAAAGAAAATATTAGCTGAGTAATTTAGGCTCAACTTCAAAACTTTATTAATGTATTTTCTTAATACATATAGTAAAAATAAAAGATAAAGCTTAAAGATAAAACTAATATCTTGAAATTGAAATTTAAATCAAGATAAAAACAAATCCCATCTAATCTAATTTACTCTAATTTAAATAATACATAAAATCAGGTGAAATGATAAAAACCACATAGAAAGACAAAAAAAATCACAAGATCCTAATAAAACAAGCAAAAGTATAAAGAGATGATTAACAAAAAAGAACAAGAATCTATTTAAAAATTGCATAAAATTATTGGGACCAACAAGTTTATTTTTTTCCTTTTAAACATCATTATTGCTTATCAAACAATGTTATAATTAGGAAACCCCATTTTATACCTTTATAATTGATTATTTGTTCTATCTAAATATACATGGCACTTATCTATTTAGGGTGGATTTTGTTTGCCGATTTTGTGTATTGCTTCTTACTTTTGTGTAATGTGGCTAGTCTAGCACACAAAATGAATACCACAAAATACTGTCTTGAGGAGTATAAAAATACAATATAACTAAAATATAAAAATATTATTTTAAAATATTAAAATTTAAGTGTACTTTGTGAATTTAGTTGTAAAGTCACTAATTAAATTTGATAAGTCAAATGTGATAAATGTGAAGGACGTAGTGTGCCAAGTGTGATAAAAAAAATTCTAATTCCTCCCTTACTTAGAAGGGAATCTGTTAAGTTTGGAAGATGTTCAAGGATGATTTGGCTAGGAAGATTGGTAATGGTAAATTAACTTCCTTCTAATTTGACACTTGGTCTGATTTAAAGAAACCTCTACTAGACTTGATTTTGAGTTATAAAGATTGGGTTATCTAAGAAAAAAAAGTTATTGACTTTGTTAGCCCTTAGGGGAATGGATCAGACAAAAGCTTAGCTATTAGTTGTCACACTATGTTATTGATCGCATTACTTCTGCTTACCCACCTCGTCAAGAGAGAAGAGAGGATAAATATTATTGGCAATTTTCCACTGATGGTCGATTTATTTTTAAATCTGCATATTATTTTTAAATCTACAATACGTAATTATGTTATTTAATTTTTATATGTTAAATTGTATCTACATTATTTTTAAGATCATCTCATGCCTCGAAGTGTTTGAAACTTGTGTTCTTGTTACTTAACCTTACAAAGTTAAGCTTGGGGTTACAGTGATTGGGGTTAATTTATTTTATATACATGATGTTGTGAGGTATTTTCTCTCCTTTTTCTATTGTGAAAATACGTTTATGAGTAAAGTATATATTCTTCTTATATTATGAATGTTGGTGAAATAGGAAGTGCGTTGACTTGAATATGTATGGGTTTACATTGGTATAGTGTTCATGTTATATTATGAAGTAAAGTGGAGGTATTTGTTGTGTATTGTGAAAAATGTGTTCTTTAACTTGATGAATCTTGTCATGATAAAATTGTTATACCATGAGATATATGTTCTTTGTTGTTAATTAATATTGTTATATTGTGATTTTGTATTAGGGTCATAATGGAGATTAGGGTTGTGTTATGTGGAGGATAATTATTCTTAAAGCCCATGCGGCATGCCAATGTTACCGATCACAGTGTTTGGCCCTATTTAGACCCTTATAGTTCTTTCTTTTTCTCAGCTTGAAATTGAGAACAAACTCCTAGATACACACCTTTGCCCATAGTCCATTCTTAGGCCATATAGATGTTGGAAGCGGCCTGTTGACTTGATGTGAGTGGGGTGACTTTTGACTGAGTTGCTTAACATAGAAGGTCTGGGTCCTTGTCATGGATATACAAGGAGGAGTATGGTGGATGGGATGGTCATTTATATTGTTACGCGGTTTGTCACATCTACTGTTATATATTTTATCTTTCAAATATTTATCATAACACTATTTCACTGACTTATCATCCCACTTATACATGTTCTAAATTAATCACTAGTTACTGAAATTTAATGTCTTACCTCATTGTTCTTCGTTGTCTTTAGGAGAGCCTTCTAGTTTGGCTCATCATGAAGAAAAGTAGCCAAAGGCGTAGGCGAGTATAGCCTAGTAAACCTATTTTGGCTTGGACTTGTAATGATTGTGTATTTGCCATGCTGGGGCCCATGTTTTGTAATTATTTATATAACTACTTCTATTATACTTTTGGACTACTAGGGTGATAATAGAGTGGCCATAGGCCGTAGGTTCTTGTTGCATGTGTCTCTTTGGTGGACTTAAGAAAGAAGTAGTGGCACCAGTGATCTCATATCCTGCACAATGTTGGTTAAGGGCATTTTTTTAGCACAAGCTGTTTGTCTTAGATGGTAGACAACAATATGAGTGAGAGTTTTAATACCTAGATAGATGGATATAGGCATTTACCTATTATCCGCATGATTAATGGAATTCGGATAAAATTTATGAGTAAGTTGGGAGAGAGTGAGAGGAATGTGGAAAGTCAAAGGGGAAACTTTAGTCTTAAGAGCATAAGTATGTATGAGTTAGATAAGGACCTCTCAACTAGCTGTAGAGGATACTTTAATGGTGACTATAGCTATGACGTGATAGATGGAGATAATAGACACACAATTTTCATTGCTAGGAAGCAATGCACTTGCAGGGTACAGGACTTGACTGGTATTCCACGCCAACACACAATATGTGCTCTATTTGATGTTAAAATAAATATAGTATCCCAAATTTCAAGATGCTATCATAAAGACAAAAGTTTCTCGGCAATTGACAAATTTCATCCAATAGAGCTACCTTCTTTGTCCAATATGCCAAGAAGACCAAGGAAAAAGAGGTCAAAACTAGAGAAGTTGTAAGGATAAAGAGAATTACAAGTAGCTAACAGTCTGAACAAGTTGAGACTAGTGAGATGGCTTTTGACCTGCCACCACTACTAACCTGAGAAGCTGAGCAAGAGAGGATCTTGAGGCAAGTGCAAAATTTCTCCCTAAAAGGGCCACAATAGGACAACATGTAAAGATGTGAGTTTTTATTTGATTCAAATTTTCATTTTCCATGTTATAATTAATTACTCCATGATTCATATTTGTTTAACCAATTTGCAGCGACCAAAATCAAGCCAACCAAGAGTGAGGAAGAAAAAGGCTGCTCAAAGTGAATCTCAAACCAACACTCAACAATGTCAAACAAATACCAGACCACGTGGTGGAAAGGCTTTTCATAGAACTCTGATTGAGAGTGGCATGGTAGTCCATATTGATGAGCAAACTAGGCATACTATGTACAATGCATTTAATTGCATGCTATGTAAATTTTTGGTCTCTTAATTATTATTATTATTCTTCTTCACAAATAGTCTAACCAATATGAAGAAGACAACAAGCCATGATTATATCATGACTGCTGGCTCATAAGGATTAGACTCTAATTACCTTTATCGATTGAAGGAAGTTCACCTTAGTGAGAGGAAGGGAAACAAGAAGTGCAAGGGGAAGGGGATAGCCGGATCATTTTAAGTTGTGGCTCTTTAGTTTAACTATTTTGTTGGACTTAGATGCAATTATTTTGGTGTTGTTGGCATCTTATACGTACCTGCCATATAATGGCCATCTTTTGTTATTATGGGGCCATGTTTACTATTATACTCTTTAAGCTATTGACTGGGGTAAGACAATTCGGTTCAAACTCTTTTGCTGCTGTAATTATGCCATGTAGTAACTTGAGCCATATATGGAATTTTCTATATTACAATTGGCAATCTTATATTTATATTTGCGTATCTTATAATTCTATTAGAATCGTATTTTTCTCAAGTTGTTATATTGTAATTACATAAATAAGGGCTCTGTACATGGTAATCAGGATAAAGGAGTTACCATTACAAGCTTATATTCCTCTTACATTTTATGTTCCCTATATTACAAGCTTATATTCCTATCAACAAAATGACAGAAATAAAATTCCATTACAATTACATTCCTCTTATAATTTATATTCCTTATATTACAAGCTTATTTTCCTCTCAAAAAAAAAAAATTACACAATTAATATCCCATTACAATTACAGTCCTCAAAAAAATTGCAAGTGTTAATATAGGCTTGCATAAAAATATTTTGGCATCATAACGAGTAATATGTATTACACAAAACATCCTAACATAGATTAGTTCATGATCATCTCCCTTTCCTTACACAATGTAGTCCACTGCTCCCAAACTTACATCACCACTTATGAAATCACCAAAACAAAAGGAAAAAAAAAAACACTATTGTCTGCTTCTACACTAGTTGTCCCAAACTTCCATCATCACTTAAGAAATGATAAAAACAGGGGGAAAAGATACCCAAGTCAACACCAATTCAGAGAATGCCATTATCAATCTTCTTCATATCGATGTAAATGGTAGCAATGTCAGCTTCAATGTCTCGACTTGATGCTTCCTCATTATCTACCCTCCTTAGCCTCACATTGTCATCATATAAGCTATCCACAATGCCTAGCAGCTCATTCATGACCTCTCTAGACCTCTCACCTACCTTACCATCATGCCAATAGAAATAGCCACAACCCCTTCCCTGTCAATTTGCCCCGTTAAAACAACCAAACCCCATCGAATATCATCAACAAACTAGAAAGCAGACATAAGATCGATTTACCTCTTCATAATTTTTGCACCCACAAAACCTCCTCCTTGGATTTAGCTCTATCTATGAAGTGCAAATCGACGCCACCACACCGCGGTGACAAAGCCTCACTAGTTCCCCACTGTTTTCACCCTACCCAACTCAACACCTCACCCTCCTCTTTCTTCCCGTCCGTGGTGATGATGCCGCTATGTCCCCCATTTCTTCCTTCTCTGCTATGCTTGACCCCAATACTTTATATGTAGATGTTGATTAAATTGAAGGCATTTAATTTGGCCCAACCTAATCAAACAACATTCAATAGCACAGGGATTATCACCTATATACAACGTCTCTCTGACCTGTCATGCCAGGTGGCTTCTTATCCTACCCAACAAACGTCAGTTGGCCCCCCATTAACCTAGGGCATGTCAGCTATGAACTTATACTTTCGAAACATTATAGAGACAAAAAAATTTCTAGTGCTTAGTGCTCCCCAATATACACTTCCAGAGTATTTTAACATCTTATCCAAATATTAAACAAACAATTATTTATTTAGTATACTATATTTAGAAGAATTTAAAGGCGGCTATTTATTTATAACATTTAATTAGTATGAATTTTATTACTCAACATATGTTGATAGAATATACATCATAAATTATTTATTGTAAGTTTTTTTGAGTGAAAATATGAATGTGATAAAATAATCTTTTCATATTCTGAATGAAAATACTATTGCACTGTAATAATAATGTAATAATAAATATTACATATATAAATTACTTTAATATCCATAAAGCCCCCTGTCCGTATCCAAGACTTTGATATCATGTGCAATAAAACGTGCACAAGACTTCTGATAGTTTGACTTTAAGACCAACGTATTTTTCTTATTTAAATTTGGTGTCATTATATTAGGGCTTTCGAACTATCACAGGACAGAACTTTTTTTTTTTTTTTACCTGACAGGGCAGAACAATTTGAAATGCTATAAAGTATGCATAAAAAATAAAGACATACTATAAACTATAGAAGCATGAATCAGACGTGTCGACATCAAAAAGAAAATGACCGAAGTACAAATTGGGTCTAACATTGAAAATGGCATTCATTCACTATTTCAGTCAGGAAGAAAATAACAATATGACAACAACCTCGCAGCAACTATTTCAAGGCTGGCTACCATAACAGTTAAACTTGTTGGGATTTAATTGATATCATATTTCAAGGCGGGAAGCCTCATCTGCTAGCTAGCCAACATTTGAAAGATGCTCTCAAGGGCGGCCAACCAAGACTTCATGCTGTTTATTTTAGCAATTGTATATTACCAACAGTATTTTATTTTGACAAACTATTTTGCAAATACTTATACTTTTCCTTGATTTTTAATTTGGTACCCATGTTATATTCTCTCTTTATTAAATCCTTTAACTTTGCTCTTTTAGTACCATTAGTCTTTATACAGAGGCTAACGGTGCTAGTAAAGCAAAGTTACAAAACTAACAGTGTTAACAAAGTAAAACTAAAGGATCTAATTGGGGGGGGGGGGGACGACATAGGTAATAAAAAATCAAAGGAAAGTACAAGTACCTACAAAATAGTTTCCCTACTTATTTTTGGGTCATTTTAACAAATCGATTCTAGTTGGCACAGGATGGATCTCAGAATCCATGGAACCAAACAAAGCGAGTATAAATTTATAGGCAGGTTCTGATAACACCAATCAAAACCATAGATAGATCTCAATGGCAGAGCACGGGGAAATACATCAAAATCTACTGTAGCCAGTGGAAGAGCTTACTTTTTCAAGGGAACCGGGTAAACACAAGCAAAGAAAGTACAGCAGAATAAGCAGCAGCCCCCAGCCGTGCTTGAAGCATAATTATTGATTGGAATCAGACTGATAACTCAGTCCGGGAGATGAGAATCCCGTCGGTATCTGCATAAAGCCATTCGCCATCACAGATCCTGGTCCCAGCAATATTAATAGGAACATGCTTTTCCCCCATGCCTTTCTTGTTGGCTTTCATGGGATGCGAAGCAAGAGCTCGCACCCCGATATCACAACCATTAATCTCATCCACATCTCTTATGCATCCATTCACAACTATACCTGCCCAACCGTTGTTTTGTGCTTGTACTACAGGGTTGCCACCCAATATTGCACACCTCAAACTACCACCCCCATCCACAACAAGAACTCTACCATTACCTTTTTCTTCAAGAAACTCACGAACCAACACGTTGTCTTCAAATACCTTCAGGGTAACTATGGGTCCAGAAAACACTTGTCGACGACCATAAATCTGAAATCCTGGCTGAAGGGCCCGAAGTTCCCCGCTTAAAATTAACTGAGGATTTGCATCACATACTTCCGCAGTTGTCACCAAGGCCATTTAGTCCCTTGTACTATTATAACCTGTGCATATATAACAAAAAACAACAGCATGTTTATGCTTGATTTGGGGGCATGTGTCTATGCTCTATAGGCATGTGATAATAGCTTTCAAATGATATGCGCCCAACAAAGGTCAGAGTGGTGCGGGTATTTCTTTATTATAGGACGCGATTATAAAAGTACACTGGGGAATTCCAAAAGGAAAAGATAATTAAATTACACTTACACTGAAAATACTTCTAGAAATTACTTTACAAAGTGATCTCTCCGCCAAAATGTCACAGGAAGTGGAAAATTGAAGCAGAAATGTGAGGAATTCAAGCTTCAACAATCACAAAATGAAGTAATGCTTCAAAATTATGCCTTTTGAAGGAACATAGTTTACAGCAAATACTAAGACAGACAATTCATCCAAATAACTAAAATAAACACAAGACAAGCCAATATTACTGATTTCATATGTAGAGTTTCTGAAGCCCAAATGAATAAGAAGTCATTAGTAACTGTCACAGGATGAGGGAAAATGCAGACAACTTAGCTATCCTAAAATAAAACATAACAGAATGCCCAAAAATCATTTCCATAATTTGAAATCAAACTCCACAGGCCATTCCCTTGCTCACCGATCAAGCCCTCATTTTACTTCCCTCTCACTCACCGCCAGATTACTTAAACAACGATCTGCACTTTCCAGCCAAGCGCAAATTAGATAACTAAGACGATAAAGAGGAAGGATCGAAAACATTCACGGAGATGTGATCTGCGTAAGGAGATGAGGCAGGGCCTTAATTGGACTAGAAAGATTTCTCCAACCAAAAGATCAAAATTATCGCAAAAGGATGGATTAATAATCATTGGAGCCGGATTTTGGCAGTAATAATCTGGCACTGAAAGAAAAAGCATCGTAATAAAATAGAACGGCAAAAATGGAAAACCAGAAAGCGAAACAGAGGAAAATAGCAGAAACCTAGAGATTACCCGGAGAATAAGCAAAAGGGGCAAAATAGAAAAGTGCTTGGATCAATATTCGAAATCACGAGATGGAATACTTGAGGAGAAAGAGAGGCTGGACTTACCAGATGGGAGAACAGGAAGGATAGATCTGAAGCAGGACTTCAACTGTGAAAGACGGAACATGAGGGCGGAGGAGATTATAGCTGTGCTTGTTAAATAGTGTCTTTTTGTTTTTGTTTTCTCTTTCCTAACGGAGAGTTTAGAAACACAATGAGCAGTTTGAAAAAAAAAAAATGAAAGTTGATATAAATTTCTTTTTACATACTTATTAGGAAAAATTCCAGATAAAGTCATTTGAATATACATAATTTCAGATTGGGTCTTGAAATTGTCTAAATGACAGAAAGGGTCAATGACCCCAATCTATCATTTCTAAAATTAAGACCAATTGATAATTTTGTCCTTACTTGTATTCATTCACTACAATAGTTTAAGGAATTACTATAAGGGTTTAGGTATTACCTAGATTTATGTAGAGAATAACTATTTATTTTTTTGTAGTCAGGAATGCCCCATAAGAAGGTGTCTTGTTATTAACTGCAACTAATCATGTAATCACTAGAACAGTATAAGCATTACCTAGATTTGTTTAGAGAATAACTACTCACTTTTACTTTCATTTGTATTGATTCACTACAATAATTTAAGGAATCACTATAAGGGTTTAGACGTTACCTAGATTCATATATAGAATAACTATTCATTTTTTCGTAATCAGGAATGCCCCATGAGAAGATGATTTGTTATTAACTACAACTAATCATATAATTACTAGAACAGTATAAGCGTTACCTAAATTTGTTTAGAAAATAACTACTCACTTTTGCTTAATCAGGACAAAATGGTCAATTGCTCTTAATTTTAGAAATGACAGATTGTGTCATTAACCCTTTTTATCATTTACATAATTCCAGGACCCAATCTGAAATTATATATCTTCGGAGGGCTTTATCTGGGATTTTCCCTACTTATTATATATATATATACACACAGTAAAATTATTTTCAAATATTAGTTCCAAACAACTAAAAATGAAAAGCCCTTATATTGTATTTGTTTCCTTTTCATATTTCATAAGACTGATGATTAGATAATTAAATTATGTAAATGGAAAAATTGATTAAACTAAGTAAACTTCTATTATATCAAGCCTTTTTTGGGCCGACAATATCAAGCCCTTATATCAACTTATTTTTCAAAAAGAGAGTTTTGTCCATTCATTTTATTAAGTTTTCCAATCATACAAGGTTATGTGTTTTATTTTTAAAATATATATTATCATTAAACTATAAAATCATTTAAAAAAATTGGACACATAGTCATATGTGATGAAAAATTTGACATAATAAATATAAACAATTTGATGTAAGTATTTTCTTTTTCAAAAAAAATATTGCTTATGAAAAATGAGGGTGGCAAGAGATCATGAGTGAACAAATATGAGACAGAAAGAATGAATTAAAAAACAAGCAAGAGACATGTAATTGATTGATGATAAAAAAAAAACACATTATATATTTAAAGTGGGACAATATTTATATCAAATTCTTTATATATATTATGTCAAGTTCTCTGATCACAAATAATCATATGTACTATTTTAAAAATATTAGCATTTAATAACATTTAATTATAAACCCGCATTCAAAAAAAAAAAGGGCATATGGCCATGTGTGATTGAAAAATTTGATATAATAAATATAAGAAACTTGACATAAGTATTTAAGACCAAATTAGTTACCTAATTTTTATGTTTAGGACAAAATGAGTATTTAAGGTTCAAATATAATTTTCAATTTGTTATTGAAACTACCTAAAATTTAATAATTTACCTTTATTGTAGAATATATATGAAGGAATGCTGATAAATTTCTCCCCTGCCACGTCTTAAGTAAAGTTTATTAAATTTGGAAGTTATTTTGAAGTAAAAAAAAATAGTATTTTGAGAATTAGTTAGAACTAGAAGTACTAGGTTGTTAACTTGGAAGTTTCTTATAAAGCGATTGAAAAAAGTCAAAGTTATTTTGGAAAAAAAATCTAAAATTCAGTTGAAAAAAATGGTAACTCATTTGATTTTGCTTCTAAACTGGAAAGATGAATTTTTTTTTTTAAAATCAAACATGACTCCAACATTAAGTAGTGGCCTTAGCACAAATTCTAGCAGTTCTTAAGCTACTCTATTAAATTGTGTAGTTTAAAAAAACAGTTAAAATTGATTAAAAGTAATAAATATATAAGAAATGAATTTTTTTTAAGCATGCCCTTATTTATAAGGGGCAAATAAGAGAGAGAAAGTATGAAAGAAAATATAATAAAACTTTTAATTAATGCAATAAATAAAATTAATAAGAAACAGAAATGTTAAAAAACATATTAAATGCTTAGATAAGAGGACAAAAGTAATTCAAATTTCATTTTATAAAAAGAATCGGTGGAGTACATTTTTATCCTCTAAAAAATCTTATATACGCCTTAGTCATTTTCAGAAATGTTGGAATTCAAATTTTTTAATTGTGGTTTATAAGACCCTTAAATGCCTTTTCCCCTAAAATGTTTCGGTATAAAATTACAAAAACTAACAAGATCGATACAAATTGAATGAGTCATAGGTTCTGGACGACCGCGACCAGTTTGCAAGCTGGAGCTTCCTTTTTTGTTTTTTTTAGTGATTGCGTCATGACAACGCTACGTTGGTGATGCGATGGATAATGCGCGGCAAAAGCGAACAAGAAGTGCGTTGAATATTTTTCACTGGAAATAATTATAAAACATTGTTAAGAGAAAGGAGAAATAGATATCATTTGAAATTTCAAATTCTTCTAAGTCGAAAGAAAAAACTCAAATTCTAAAATGATTAAAAGGTGACAAGGTGTCAAGTTTAATTGTTTTGTTTGACTAAAACTCCTATTACGTAGCACTCACAATCCAACTCATGCTGACCTCAGTATTTTTATTCATTTTCAGTTTTTCCTCCCTCATTACCCTCTTTTTTCTCTCCCACATTCAGTACTTTTTTTTCCCTGCTTTATCCTCTTCGTTGACCAGTTTTATCATTCTTCGACTAAAAACTTGACTTACAAATGATTTTTTAATTATGATTTACGGAATACGAGATATAAAAAAAAAATTTATTTCAACTTGCATGAAGATGCTTATAAGCATTTAAAATGAATAGATGCAGATAAGTCCTAGAGTGGCGGATGGACCCAAATATATCAGGCTTCGTGCTCCTCTTCCATCCCTCTTCCTCTGATCCATAATCTCCAACTGCTCTCTTGCATTTTTTTAGGGGGTGTTTGGCATTCTCAAAACCGCGGTTTTAGAAGCACTTTTCTGTAAAACGAGATAACCTCCTCCACATATTTACTTCGTAATCCGTAAAAGTACTTCTGAAACTATGGTTTGGTTTCTATCCAAACACCCTTAATTTATTTTAACTTGAGGAGGACGACCGCGAAAAGTTGCTCATGAGCACAACATTCTCGCATTTTCTTCCGCAAAACTTGACAGACCGGACCTCAAAGCGATAGTGACGTTGGAACCAGGGGCTGCTTCTGAGAGTTGATGGTTGAGTTAGGGCAAGGGAGCATTCAGTTGAAGGTGGTAAAGATTGGCCAAACAGTGGTAGAAAATGAGTGAAATTTCATGAACTGTTAATCTTAGTTTCCATTGTAATGTGTTCTCGTTGCATGCTTATCAGGATTAAAAAAAAAAAAACAAAACGAGAATAAAAAACTTTATAATGGCTCGTAGTTTCTTGCTGGAGGCATGTTCCCATTGCTAAAAGCTAACTGTTGCAATTTCCACACTAACTTTAAAAGTAGGGCGGCATTGCTACGTTTTGTAATCTTTTATAATGATATTGCTCCGAAAAATGATTTCTAAATATCCACATTCTCCAATGAAAATTTTCGAGACAAAATTAGGCATTAACAACCTAAGTCACCATCGCCGATCAACCATTAGAGCATTAGCATTGGCGATCGTTTTTTAGTGCCTTTATAAGGTTTGGAAAAAATTTAATTATATTCCTCCGGTTCCTTAATATAAGACCCATTTAACTAATTTGATTAAATTAAGGAAGTTAGGTAAATTGGTTAATTATAAAAAAGTGACACATTTTTCCTAAAACACCATA